>NC_056728.1:336944550-336972050 GCF_019279795.1 Protopterus annectens | reverse complement strand
TTATTGTGACCATGTTTATTCATATATATATATATATATATATATATATATATATATATATATATATATATATATATGTCTGTACATACACATACATATACACCTGCATACCTATTTACATTTCCCGTACTGTTGAATGTCCGCCGCGCATCCCTGCTAGCTTTACCTCCCTATATCTGTCGGACATTATTCTGGCCAACACATAAAATTAGCGGCCCTTGCATGGCTTGGACCCAGAAACAGACACACCTTAGTCACCGGTTTGACCGCTATACCATCCGTGGTACATTCCGCATGGATGGTAGCTGGGATATATAACTTCACTACAGGTATTCCACAGTACTGGCAACAGATGTGACGGTTGGTGTACATATGTGTACGGACCTCTCAACCACTCAGGGACTGATTTCAGCATTAACAGGGACAAGGCAAGGACAAATCAGGGACAATCACGGACACTTGTAAAATATTAGTACTATTAACTTGAAATGTTGACAGAATCAGAGCATATGTATTAATACTTGTTTTCTGAAGTAAAAGACGTCTATTACTCTTAATTATTGTCATTATTCATTTAGTGTAATTCACCACCTTTCCTCCAAAGGTCACTGGTTTTAGGGGGGATTAAGAGGCTGTCCAGTCATTGTCCGAATGCTCTGACCATTGGTAGGGTTGCCACCTTTTCATATGGTGAGGATGGGATATATTCGGGACACACCAGATTTTTCAGGCCAGCACATACCCACGGTCAGTACAGGGTTTAGAACTTTACTTATTTTCCTAGATGAGAGCTTATTCTTGTAGCAGTTTAGTTGCTTATTCTGTTTCTTGTAAGATTTATGTATTTTACATACAGAAATAACTGTTTTATGCAACTGTTAGATGAAATATGGTACAAAATTATTTCCTACAATCACAGGACATTTGCCATTGTATTATTTTTGGTCAGGACACACCTACCCAAACAGGGACTGTCCCTCACAAAGTGGGACAGGAGGTACCCTACTTATGTCAGCGCCTCAATCACCCTATATCCAACTGCCACTATGTGAATGTGTAAAGTATATATTCTCAATAATGCATGTGGGAGCCGTGCATCAAGGTCATGTGTTTATTCCCGGGTAGTAGGTTCTGCATGACTGGCTGGAGGCTGAGCAGTCTCGTGAACCACTTCTGCACATACAACTTATGTCCAGATGTCTACAGGACTGGACATCGTGTCGTGACACCAAGTCTGATGTTTACACAGGATACTTATCCCATGAGGAATGTCCAAAAATTGAACAGACCAATAAACTTCAATATTTTTGGATTTACAAAAATGTGATAGGGTTATACATGCAAGGGATACATAGTTTGCAATCCTGAGACTGCCTAGGGTGATACTGCCTACTGGATATGAGTAGTGGTCACTATGTGCAGATATGGCTGCGCCAAGCTAGCAGCCCGAGTATGGCTGGATTTGGTGGACGTTCAGGAATGGGGGGGTTGTGTTGTAGAGGGGATGATGGGTATTCAATTATGCATCCAGGTGTGTTGTGGTTGTACATCACACGCATAGGTACACGCAAATACTTATCTTTCATGCCATGGTAGGTAGACCCGGGTAATACCCATTCTTCTTTGGACCATCCTGACAAGGATGCCTTGGACCACAAATGGGCAGAATTTGGGCGAATGCTCTACCATTGGTAGGGTTGCCACCTTTTCATATGGCCAGGATGGGATATATTCGGGACACACATCAGATTTTACAGGCCAGCACATACCCACGGTCAGTACAACGGATAGTACTTTTGTTTTATGCCTAAATGTAAGCTTATTGTTGCAGCAGTTTAGCTGCTTCCTCTGTTTCGCTTACTTGCTTATTCTGTTTCTTGTAACATGTAGGTATGTCACATAAGAAAATAACTGTTGTATGTGACTATTACATAAGATGTGAGACATAATTATGTCCTACGATCGCAAGATATTTTACATTTATAATGGTTTTGGTATGGACTGTCCCTCACAATGTGGGACAGGTGGTAACCCTGACCATTGGGCTAGACTTTGCTATTGATGGCATGCTAACACGATGCATTTTGCTTCCACTTGGTATCACTATCAACACTACAATAGAATATGGGCACGGGGTTTTAAATGCCATTTGTTCGAGGGATTGGGACTCAATATTCAGCTACGCGCATTTGTGTTTGCTTCTTATTTTTGTGTTCGCAAAACTGTCTTGCATGCTTTGCATACGTTTCAGTATCCACGGACACTGACAGGTGTGATTACTATTGGAGGCAGGCTGTACTATTTAGCATTTTAGATTGCACGTAAACAGCCGACATGTCCACACCTCTGTGCGGCGCTTGGACATGCCCCATGCACTCACGTACATTTCCTATGCATGTCGATGTGGCAGCAGCGCGCCTTCATTAATATGCATATGGCGCTATTGCGCCATCTCTATGCTGCACGGTAGGTGCAAGCCTAACACCGTTCTTGCGCCGAGCTTCTTGAATCCCGGAGGTAATGTCTTGTTTATATTAGATCCATTCCCAGTAATGTACTGGAGCTCCTAGGTCATTTAGATGATGAAATGAGTTGAAAGGTGAAAGGTTATTGCAAACACATTGTAGCTGCATGGAATTGTGGGTAATGGGACATCACCATGCTAACAGACCTCCCGGCCTACTCAGCAAAGTGGAAAAATAAACATATTTAAGTATTTACCTCAAGAAAAAGTCGAAATATGCAGGATTCAGCATGACACAGAAGATTATTTAATTCAAATGCTTCAGCAAAGGTGGATTGTCTTTTTTCACGCTGGATTCACATTGTAGAGATGGAGAAATGTAGCTTTTGCTTCTTCTGGTGTATCTATTGATATTTTTTCATTTTTATTTTGAAATACTTGTGTAGCAGGATATTTCATCTGAAAGCTGAGTTTTTTTTCAATAAGGTAAGCACAGTATTTATTAAGTTTCTGACAATTTTGCTTTATTTCAAGAGGAAGATCTTGGCTTATTGTGATTTTGTGTCCTCTCAATGTGATTGCTTTATTGGTTTTATATGCAGATAATATTGATTGTACATAAGCTGAATTAAGGACCCTGGCATCCTGACATATATTTGTCTTGGGAAGTCCATGTTTTTTGAGCATCTTATGGATCTGTGAGCTCTTTCAATTGCTATGTCCTCCAAATGCTCTTTATCCTGCAGTACTGTGCTTAGTATTTCTTTTGTAACTGTGTTTATTTGAGTGGTTTCAACTGATTCTGGTATTCCCCTGATAATGAGATTATTTTGTCTGTTTCTTGCTTCCATGTCCAGAACTTTTTGTTGCAATTCTAGAATACTTTTTGTACCAGCCTGTATTGATTTCTGTATCTCTTGTATTTTTAGTTCATTGTCTATGATTTTTGCTTCATTTTGTTCTAATCTGAGCATAATTTGATCCATGCTTGAGCTGAAGGTACTTAGTTTGTGTACAAGTCCTTGGATTTCTTGTTGCAGTGGCTGTAATGCTATTTTAAGGTCTTCCAATGTTAATGCTTGTTCTTGCTTCGATCTAAGGGCAGGTTTAGTCATTTCTAGCTGAGTTTTATTTGTTTTTAGGCTTTTTGACACAGTATCTTTTTCTGGTGTAACTATGTTTGATAGTTTAGATTTAGTAGTTACTGCATCCATGCGCTCTGGTAAATTTTCCATTTCCAACATCGATTTAACTGTTTTTCAGATAAAATATGTTCATCTAGATAAAGTTGCAGAAGGTTGATTTATTCAGGCAATTTTATATAAAAACAAATTGTCTTTTTCTTCTCTTTTTCACTCAGGCCTGCTTATCTTGAAGTGTCCCCACCATGCGGTTCAAGAATCTGTTTGCAGTGAGTAATATTTTTCTTGTAAAAAAGGTCATCCAGCATAAAATACAGCTGAAATATTTTAATAGCTTGTTTGTTGCCTTTTTTTCTCTTGAAATTTTGCTATTTTTCCTCAGGACGTGCAGGCAAAAGGTTAGATATTGTTGAAAGTTAAGGGAGCTGCACAGCTAGAGTGTTCACTGGCCGTCCACTATTTTAGAATGTCAAATACTAAATGTCTAATACTCACCTGAATGTCCTCAGTGCAAGAAACAACCAGCAGACATTCTACATGTTATGCGGGAATGTAATAAAGTTCATAACTTATGGTATTCACTAAGGGCAAGACTAGAGAAAATGGGCTGCCAAAAAAAGTACTTAATTCTGTGAAACAGTTATACTAAAGATAAATATGCATAATCTTCCCAGAGTCTTACAGCGTGTCCTCACCACCATATGTTCTCTAGTCAAATTCTATATTACAAAGAATTGGACTATTGCAACCCCACTCACATGGGAAGGTTTTAGACATGTAGCAATCAAATACATTGCCTCCCACAAGCTACTATATGTTACTAAGAAACCTAAATATTACCAAGAGTATTGGGAATACTTATTAGATTTCATTCTCAAGAGGTAAAAATGTTAAATCTAAAAGTGAAATATGCAATATATGTAAGACAATCAATAAGGATATACTTAGAACCATTTTAACAGTGTGATTTTATAAATATTTGTGTAGATAAGTTGATTAAAAAACCACATACCCTATATAAAGAGGTTTTAGTTTGACTTTCCTTAGTATATGTAATAAACAACTAATGGTACTGTTTTATTCTTATCACTGCAGAATATGTGGTTAGTACAAAAACTGGATTTTTGAAGTGACTTCTTTGTATATATTGTATCTAGAATGTTATGTTTTGTTGTATGCTGTGTGTTTATCTTATTGTATAATGTCTTATATGTTGTAACCTAAAAAACTGCAATAAAGAAATTTTTGAAAAAAAAGAAACTAAAATGTCATGTATGTATTGCAGGCATATATGTAGACTGTTGCTACTGTAATAAGGGTTGTCTTAACAGACATGTTGTGTGTGGGAGGTCACATCTGCTTACATCTGCTTTTGACATGTCCGCCATTGGCTAGTGACAGACATCCTAAGGACATCATAGTACAGTACCACTGCTAGCACAGTAATGATCCTGTGGACTACAGCAGAGATATGACCAAATATACGTGGACAGTCTGGCACTTTGTGGTCAGTCCAGAGGTGTACATATATCCCCTTCTTGCAAGACATGTGGACCACGCCTCCCAATGTGGATGTTAATAGCAATGTACATGGGTATATCACGTAAATACTGGACTACATATGCCCACACAGTTTATGCATGCACACACGCCAGTCTGTCCTGACACATAATACCTGGTGCTGCAGAGGTCACATGGCCACATACTACCCAGTAGTTAGTGCCATACATCTGTAAAGAATCCCACTGCTTTGTCAGAAATACACAACAGTTATGGTGGCGTGGCAGCAGTATGTCTTGCAAACAACTGGACATAGTAGCACACTGGATAATTACACTAGGCTGCTAGGCATGTCACAAACCACTGTGCAAACTACAGGCAGACTGCCACAACACTGGAGTACATTTTGTATGGGGGAATAGACATTTACCTGTGATTATAGCAGGCTCTACACACGTCACAGCACAGAGTAACAGACATTTGTGAGAAAGTGCATACCCACAACCACAAACGCAGACAACAGCCACATATGGTACACAAGCTTAATATGACACTATATGGACTGTCTGAAAAACACCATCCTCATATGTGCCACTCACACACTAACCCTACATACACTAGGTCATGACACAGTGTGGTCTGATGGCTGTCTGTGGTATGGGACACATGTGTGTCTGGCCCTACAGACATGTGAGCCAACAGGGTACCATACAGTGGAGCAGCATGTAACATCAGATAGAACAGGACCAAGAACAATGGCATCTACCACAGTCTGTGCACGGTCCAAGGTACGTATGCACAATACACATACTGTCGACAATCACAAGTACACAGACCCCAGTACTGTACACACAACCGCAGAATGCCCAAGTTATGTCCTCAGAAACAACCCCTACTATACATAACATGTCTAGCATTCTGATATTTGACTGGCTTGTTATCAGGTATGATGTCAATAAATAATGGTGTACAGAACATATGCACTTCTTACTGCATGACATATGTACAAAGGTTGACAGACTTGTGGCAGGAGCTATGAACACTGGCCCAATATTGGCATGTTGCTGTGATAACCTCATACATTTACTGTCATACCAGGGCTTGTTGTGACATATGTCATATGAGGGATATGAAGTCAGTAACTCTCATGGCTGTCACCATGTACTGACTGCAATCCTCACACTATGCTTCAGCAGTTCTCAGATAGGTGTTCTGTGAGTAACACAAGAAACAAAAGGCTCCACACACTGCCCAGTCTGCAGATGACCCTACAGATGGGAGTTTCCTCAAAAACATAACACTGTCATGACAGGTATTAAAACATGTAGACCAGCCATATCCACACACACACTGTTAAACCGACATTACTCCAAATGCAGAATAGCAACACTTACATTCTGTAGTCATGTCTGGCACATCCCCCTCCTGTCTGTTGGCCTGTTTCTACAGTGTATGTTGTTAGAGGTAAATCCCAAAACCATCTGTGATGCTGTTTGCCAAACACCAAATATAGGTCCTGCTCACAGTGAATGAAAAGGCCCAACACTAACAAGATGTTCCTAGATATTGGAGTGTGTTTCCACGCAATTTGCTGAATGTTACCACAGCTGTTCCACATGCAATCAGCTAGAGGAGGACTGCAATTTATGCAGAGGCCATCAGCTGATCATGAGCATCACTTACAAAACACAAGCTGCTGCCTAAGCAAAGCAGGTGTACTTCTCCCACATCCACCAGAGAGGGAGTGAGAGAGACAGACAGGGACAAAGTAAGTCAGGGAGTGGGTGGGAGAGCAAAACCTAAGCAGGTTTGTGTCACACACCTACCAGTACTGGGTTTCAAACCCCTGACTGACTATGTATTGCTATCACATGTCTATGCAGTTATTGCATGCACCACATAGCTTACATGTTAAGGAGCTGTCCCTAGGTATATGTGATGGTGAGTGACATCTGCAACAGTGATATAGTAGTGATATGGTAGGTGTAGTACACATGACTGTCCACATGAACAGGTATCAGTGTCAACACAGCCACACTCTCACTGGGACTCATACACATTGGCACACTTGGCAGGGTCAGGAATAGACTTCCTAACTAGTTAGTTTGCCCCAATACAGTAATATGCAGGTACCACATGCACCACAGGAGTTATCCGGAGGTTATATGGATAGAGAGTATGTGAAGGAGTCTGACATCAGACAGCAAGCTTCAGTAGGACAATGGGAGTTGTAGTGAGTGTGAATGTGGCCAAAAGCATCATACACCACACACACAGACACAGGGTGCCAGTACTGACATGCATGGGTGCATTGCTTCATGGGTGTGTAGTGGATGACTGTGCCAGAAGGCTATACGAGGCTAGGTGAAGCGTATACCTTGGCATCAGGCCACATGACAATGGTCTGCAGTGTGGCTCAGGGATGTAGTGTCTGGATTGGTCCACACAGGTGGGTATTGTATTCACCATCCAGTCATCTGGGTTACTATTGTGTGTGGCCAGTGCTGTGCAATGCTTGCCATGTATGTGTTCTATAGTCCATGACATGGACAGTGTCTGGGATGTGCACACATACCACATACATGTACAGTGACATCTGGAAATGTACTCTGGGCTATCTGGTCCATGTTGTGTACACAGATAGTTATCATCAGATGGGCCAGTCCTGGCCTCATGTGCTGGGAACTGGTAATAGACACCAGGTTGACCCTGCACCTACATCAATAGCATGATACAGGTATTCCCTGGTGTTAGTGGCATCTGTCCATACAGGGCATGTGTTTAAGGCATGGTATGTCCTTTGTGGGTCACATTTGATGGCACCACAGTTGTTGCAGGTATCCAGTGGGGAACATAGTGAAAGTGCACTGTCTGAAATTACGTGCCTATTGTACTGATGGACAAGGTGCCATGCCCTCTGTAGTCCACTGCAATTACACCATGGTTACTATCTGTGGGCAATATGCAGGGTACTACCAACATTGTGGTGGTTGCCTAGGCAAGTGTGTTTGTGTATGAGACATGGGTTGAGAGTGTTCACTGGGTAATACAAGGGTTGCTTACTTTGTTCGCCAGGACTTGATGTCACATGTAGAGGTATGGATTGGCACCCCAGCCTCTCATCTATTTGACATCTGTTATCCTTGTAAGGTGGACATTGTGACATATAATAGGGCCACCATATAAGAAATTTGCAAAACCCACTCCACAATGAGTCCAGTTGTTACACACTCACAACCACCAACCACACAGGATACGAATGACACACACACACAAACACTTGTAATGTCTGGGATTAGAACTCCTACCTAACTAGTTTATTACACTACAGCATTATGCAGTTATAGGATGCACCACATACATTTTTGGGCAGCTCTTTTCCCAAAGGTGTATTTCACTGGGAATGACATCTGCGGGTTTCCAAAGAAGGTCAATGGAGGTTGTAGTGACTATGAATGGCCTCAAAAGCATTGCACCCTACACAGACATCCACACTTGCCATGTCTGGGAATAGAACCCCTACCAAACTATTATATTACACTACAGCATTATGTTGTTATAGGACATGCCACAGAGATTACTGGAGTACTCCCTTTCCAAAGGTGTATTTCACTGGGAATGGCATCAGCAGCCTTGCCAAAGAGGTCAATGGAGGTTGTAGTGACTGTGAATGGTCTCAAAAGCACTGCACCCTACACAGACAAACATGCATACAAACATCCAAACTTGCCATGTCTGGGAATTGAAATCCTACCACACTACAGCATTACGCTGTTATAGGACATGCCACAAACACGAAGATTACTGAAGTACTCCTTCCCCAAAGATGTGTTTCAAAGTGAATGACATCAGCAGGCTTGCAAAGTAGGGCATTTGAATTGTAGTGAGTGTGACTAGCCTAAAAAGCATTGCTCCCTACACAGACCAGAGACACACACACACACACACACACTCACACACACACACACACACACACACACACTTGCTGTGGCTGGGATTAGAACTCCTACTTAACTAGTTTATCACACTACAGCATTACACAGATATAGGATGTGCCACAGAAATTACTGAATTATTTTATTCCCAAAGGTGTATTTCAAAGTGAATGACATCAGCAGGCTTGCCAAAGTAGGGTATTTGAATTGTAGTGAGAGTGTAACTAGCCTACAAACCATTACTCCCTACACAGACAGAGACAGACACACACACGCACACACACACACACACACACACACACACACACACATAGTTGCCATGTCTGGGATTAGAATTCCTGCCTAACTAGTTTATCACACTGCATTACACAGTTACGGGATGCGCCACAGAGATTACTGGGCTACTCCTTTCCCAAAGGTGTATTTCAAAGTGAATGTCAGCAGGCTTGCCAAAGTAGGGCATTTGAATTGTACTGAGTGTGACTAGCCTAAAAAGTACTGCTCCCTGCACAAACAGAGACACACACACATGCACAATTACCATGTCTGGAATTAGAACTCCTATCTAACTAGTTTATCACACTACAGCATTACACAGTTATAAGACATGCTACAGAGATTACTGGGCTATTTTTTTCCCAAAGGTGTATTTCACAATGACTGACATCAGCAGGCTTGCCATAGTAGGGCTATGAGGAGGGCAGTGTATGCGCAAGGGCCATAACCCATTCATCTAGAGGTAGACACACCACACTCAGGCACACACAGGTTTATATTCCGCAGGTACGTGTATACAACTACTAGATGACTACTGCCTTATACAGTCATGTTGCACAGCTAGCACTAGCACCACAGAGTCTTTGATGCTGAGGGGTACTAGAGGCTAATTTCTACAGCGAGTGACATTTACACATCATGTGGTTGTAGTCAATTTTCTGTGTGCTGGGTGGGATAGGCCTCATGATGGAAGGCTCTTTGTCACTGTCACTCTCTTCCACACATCTATGTATGTGCACTTTTGGCATATTATAGTGTGTTGTCCTTGGATATACGTGTTATTTCTATCCATGTGTGTGCAAAGCATGACTGGTGCATACTGAGGAGTGTATGCACTAACATCTGCAACTGTCAGATATATATCATCCACTGTTGTTGCCAGACATGGCCTTCATTTCTTTAAGTGTGTGAGCATGCCCAGTATGCCCTTCTGTATTGAATGTGTAAAGTCATTCCAGGTAGATTGTACTCAAGTGCAGACTTTTGTGTTCTACACCTACAGCTAGCAAACTGTTTCTGCAGGGTATCTCTAGATCAGTTGGCAATATGGGGTCAAACTGTGCAAGGATAGTGGGTACTGTAGGTGATTGTGTCTGGACTGCTTCTGCTACATGGTACAGGTGTTAGCAGAGATATTCAGATGTGTACTGTTATGCACTGTGATGTTTTATGTCCTCAAGTACTGTCAGGTAGACATTTTTGCTTGCAGTGATGTCCTGGGGAACACAGGGTGAATGCAGCTGTGTCCAGTATTGTGGTCAAATGCCTACATATTCCTGAAAAGTTATGCCATTCTGGAGGGGGAGCTGCAGTCACTTGCTGCTGGGTCTGCGTAACCGGTTTAGCACCTCGGTACAGTGATGGCAGAGGATCCCATACTTGTACATCCATCGACATGACAGTATGGCCTTATCTTGCTGTGGTAATACCTTACAGCTGTACAGATTCACACAGGTTACCCAGAGGCAGCGGTCATTAGTCAGGACATTACCCTTATTGTGGTGTGTGGGCAGGTTTGTAGCCAAAAACAAAGGCAGACCAGCAGATAGATCCAAGGAGGCCAAAACCAAAGTAGACAGCAGATCACACCATGAATTAACCTAGGTTTTGTCTTTATGATCATTTGTATTCTGAAGAAGTCTGAATAAAGACGAAAGCTAGGTTAATTCATGGTGTGATCTACTGTCTACTTTGGTTTTGGCCTCCTTGGAATCTATCTGCTGGTCTGCCTTTGTTTTAGGTTTGTAGCCACCCATTTTTGTGTTTGCAGCCAGGTATAGTATGTGCATATTGCTGTGTTTTGGACTTTGCACATTCCATGCTGCCCATACTCCCATCCCTCTCTCTATTGGCATGGGGTTGGGAGGTTGGCTTAATGGTTAAGGTATTTGCCTTACAAACACAAGGTGCTGGGTTTGATTCTCACAAGGAATAATTGGCTAGGCTTAAAATGGCTCGCAAGAGCAGTTAGCCTAGTACTAATCTATGAACCTATTATTCTATCCTCTTCCATACATTAAGCAAACATTCTCTGATACTTTCCCTATAGTTATCACCTCATCACAGCTGTGTTTCAGTGTTGGTCCACAGTTCATGCAGTGGGACATGGTGGACATGTTACTGTGGTTTGTCCACATGGCCTTGCATATGGGTTATGTGGAGTGTGTTATGTTGTTATTTGGGTGTCCATGACATAACATACATTGGCAGTACGGGTGAGGTGCAGGCCTTTGGCAAAGGCCTGCAGGCCATTTGGTGGTGATGCAGGCCAGCTGTAACAGGCTATTGTATTCTGCCAGCCCTACAGTACCAGATTGCCATACAGTATATTCCCCTGGGGTGACAGGCTAGGTGTGCTAGGTGTTCATGCCAATACTTTCTATCAGTATTGATCAGGTGGTGTGGATGCTGGCAGGGTGCTGCTTACAGCTAGGTACACACCTGCATGGGACACCTGCACTGCATGCTGCATTCCTTCCCTATTGCCATACCCAGGTGGGGGTCATATTGTACCCATTCCCAATAGCAGGAATAAGACCAGAGAGGTACCTGTGGGTAGTGGTTAGGTGAGCTGGGTGCATGTGTGCTATGGACACTACTTGCGTCTGACTCACAGATATGCATGGGGCATTCCAGTTATGCTGGCTTATGCAGGGACATCAGCTATTTCTCAATACATCAGTCCTATCACCTTTATGATCTGCAAGTGTTCGGCCAGGTGACATAGGTATTCCCTACTACAAGCCCAGATATTGTCATGCATACCTGTATGTACAATTCCAAGGGTGTGTCCATTTCATGATTATACATTATACACAGTATGTCTGGGGTACTTTTCCCTGTGTACTGCTTGTATATCTAGCCCAAAAATCATGCCATGTCCATCTTTCAGATGGTGACACATATTACTGCCATACATTTACAATGGCTTACTGCTAGAATGTGTTATACTGGGGAGCATTGTCTTTGGCACTGCAGTTGTAAGGACTTGGCCCTGTCATCAGCAGTAGTGGGCAATGGCCACCAGGTCAGACCTCAAGATGCATACATATTGACCACTCTCACACAATATGAAACTTACACCAACCTAACACATGCATACCTGCATATTGTAGAAATGCTACAATCTATCCTGCTACCTTGGCCACCTCTGGACATCTGTGTTCCATTGGTAATATACCTACACATACATGTTACTACATGTCTACATCGGATTGTATGGGGGGGCACACCTGACTGTTGTTACATTTCTACACAGGATTGGGGGGGGCACACTTGACTGGTACAACGTGTCTACATTGGATTGGGGGGGTACACCAGACTGCTACTACATTTCTAAATAGGATTGGGGGGGGGACATACCTGATTGTTTCTAAATTTCTACATAGGATTGTGAGGGGCACACCTGACTGTTACTACATTTCTACACAGGACTGGGGAGGAACACCTGACTGTTTCTACATTTCTACACAAGAGTGGAAGGGCACACCTGACACTTGTACACATTTGCTATGACTGTACTGGTATGTCAGGTACTCCATTTCATTCTGTATTATAACCTATCATGCTGACTAGAGGCATATCAGTGTACTACAGGTCTTAGGTTTGATTGACATACATATCAGTTTCTGACTTCTTATGCTTCAAAACTAACATCCCACTGCCTGATCTGATGTAGTTTGTCTGTGTAGGCCTTGGGGGGAGGTTATCCATAGCCATCATTCAGAGGCCTTTGCATGGCCTTTGTTTGTTTTTGTCTACACCTGTCCTGCTGGCTGAGACTGTTGTTGGGTATGTGAACCTCCCTGACTGGCATGTGTGTGTCATATGGACTCACATGTGGCCCAGCACATTTCCTGCAGTGGGTTTTGTCACCATGCATAGTACTGGCTACTACGGTGACACCAGTATTTGTTACAGATCACAAAGTGCCACTATAGGTGTCTACTATCTGCTGGCATCCCATTCAGCCACCCGATTCCCTTGCATGCTCACATCCATACTATATATACAAGTAACAACACTATTCCATTCAGAAATTGGAAAGAAGAGTGACTTACCTTGTGGGTGTGCCAGTATTGAGGATGGTGCTAGAGGGCTGCCTATGTCAGATGCACATAGTACTCCCCCTATACATGGTTGAGCACATGTAGTGTCATGGTTGGCATCCCTTTTACTGTATGCACAAGTCAGAGAGAGGTGTCATTCCCTGGGTCCCTCCTGTGTCAGTGTATGTGCTATGCATTGCCTCTTTGCCAAGGCCAGGGTATACTGGGCATGCATCCTTCTGTCTACTGTGGCAGGCTCAGGTTGTTCCTCCTCCAAGTAACTCTGTGCCTGTGCAGGCCTTGGGAATGGTGGGACCTGTGTGGCCCTGCCCTGTGCTGTTTCTGCTGCAGCTCTTTCCGCAGGATCATATTGTGTACCTTGGCACATACAATGACAATTTGGGTACAAACAGCTGGGGAGTACTGCAAGGCTCCACTGGATGTGTCCAGGCACTGGAACCATGACTGGAGCATCCCAAACACACACTCTATTATAATTCTGGTCTGGGGGTGTGTCTCATTATTGAGTTCTTGTTCAGATGTCTGTGCATTTTTGATGGGTGTCATCAGCCCCGGCTCCAGTGTGTAACCAGCATCCCCCACTAGGTGACCATGTGGGATGTCCCCAGTGGAAAACCTCTGGTACAGCTGCGTCAGATGCCAGATGTGGGAATTGTCATAGCTTCCAGGGCAGCCTGCACACACATTCATTATTATGCCCTTTATCGCAGTTGATGGATGGGAAGTCCTTGCTGTTGATGTAGACCATACCCCGCTCACCAGCTGGTGCTTTGATGCATATGTGCGTGCAGTCTATAGCACCCACTACCTCAGGGTATTCTGCTATTTGGTGGAAGAGATGCATATTGCTGGCCAATGCCTCACGGGTGTTGGGGAAGTATACATGCTCACCGGCATGCGCTGACATGGCATACAGGAACTGGTGGAGTACCCTGGATGCTGATGCCTGTGAGATCCCCATGATATCCCCAGTTGGCCTTTGGAAGGTACCTGTGGCTAGTATTCTTAGGCCTACACATACCTTGGTATCCACTGGGATAGGATCCCCTTTGTTAGTTCTGTGTGTCAGGTGTGGCTGGCTCAGCTCAATAATTTGCTATAGGAGGTCCCTGTCCACCCTATTGCACTCCACTATCTCCAGCTTATGTAGCCCCCGATAGGTTACCCTGGGTCTGCACACTCTTCTACGTCTCCTCACTATGGGTTGGTCAACAGCATTCTCATCCTCACCACCCTCAGCCTCTTCCACATGTCAATGTCTGATACCTACTGCAGACCCTATCATTTTGTTGTTTTTGCTTGTTAAAATTTCCCCGCTTGTATACACTGCTGGTGTAGAGTATGTGGGAAAAACTAGAGGGAAAGGTGTTTGCATAGTTTATAGTAGTGTTCTGGGCTGGGCTGATATGCTGCCTGTGTAATTGGTTGATTCTGATACATTTCACCTGCCAGCTATGCTAATTCTCCCTGATTACCTTCTTACTGCTGTTTTCCCTTCCAATTGCATTTCAGTTTAAGGCTGAGGGTGCACCACATAAACACAGTGCTCAAATGTGCACAGAGCTGCTATTTCCTGGTTTATTTTTTTTCCTTTAAAACCTGGTGTGTGATGTAGACACCCACTTAGGCAATGTAAAGAGTACTCAGACATACCCCCTTGCTTAGCTCTGCTAAGCTAAGGACAAACCAGAGCCACAGGACTCTAATCCACTCACAGTATGCCCGACACCCTCCCCATGATGTCAACTAACTCCTAAGCTTGCACCAAGCTATTTCTACACTTACACTGTTGGGTGCTGACTAGCATTGGGGGAAATCTTGGATTCAGTATCATTCCCCTCATTTGCATAGGATTGCCTGCTGATGCATAGTTACAGGTCCCACACTGAGCCTCCATCCTTAGCAACCACTATTCACTTGCCATGTTGTCTTCTGCCTGCCATTGAGTAAAATGGAAAAAATAGTGATTTTGGTTAGAATGCTTAATTCAGTTTTTTTTTTTCATCCGATCCCATTTGCGCGCTGCTGCCCGACCCTTAAACAGCCGAAATTGGCTAAAAAAATAAAAGTTTTTTTTTTAACTGTTTTCCATGCCAATGGCCATATATCTGACCATTGGCATGCTTTACATGTTATATACACCCTTTAATTTGGAGCTGTCATGGCTCCATTTTGTAGTTTGCGGAAATGTACTCGGTTACTAACCGAGTAAATTTCTACACACTACACTAGTCCTGCACGGCCAGCTGACAGCTTCCTAGATAGCAAATTCACCTCATTTGCATGTTTTTCACCTGCAAATGGGGTAATTTGCATACAGGAGCTGCATCCATGCAGGAATAGTGTAGGAGTGCTTGTGCACGCTCCTGCAGCTTATTCCTGGATCGCACATCAGCCATATTGCCTCCTGGAGCTCCTGCACTGTTCCTGCACACCATGCAGGGCTTGCCGAATCCGGTGGATATATTTTTAGTTCTAATGCAATGACAACTCAGTGTAAATATATTCAAGGCCATTATTGAATTCTGTATTCTGAGGTAAAAGATCAGTACAATGTATGCAATTGAAATTAAGTGTAATGCAAAACAGCAGACCATCACCGTAAAGTCATATGATCCCCTGCATCTGGTACCTATGTACAGAAGGCCACACTTCAGTCCTGTTTTCAAGCAGTAACAACACAACTGTCAGGTACAAAATCACCTAAGAATGCTATTTCAGCTTTAGGGATTTCCAGTAGTCTGCCAACTGATTTTAGTAGTTACACATTGCCAGACTTGAACACCATCTCCATCTTAGTTCATAGTTCATAGAACTGTGTAGCCACTGATGCTACAGAAAGAATAATATGTGAAGTGCCCTGAAGCACAAACTTGAACAGATGATATTAACAGTGTTTTGGAATGGTTATGCCTCCCCTAAAATGCAGTGTGAGAGTTAAAAAGCCTAGAGCCCTTTTAGTGGTCACACAAGTTTGAGCCTGACATATCACCATCTGTTCGTTGTCAGTCATATATTTCACTAGTGTCACACACATATATTATCAGTTTCAAACCCCTGCCTTTTAGGCCCACACTATGTAGAATTGCTCATTAACTGCTGGTACCATGGAAGGCATTATAAGTACAGGTGTCAGACAGCACTCCCTTGAAGTGTTTGTGTTTGAGTGATCAAAATGCTGTAGCCATTTAAGTGTTACTCCATGTTGAATTATCTACATCATATCTGTTGATGAAGCTATTGCTATCTATTTTCAGTTATCTGTTATACAACCTCAATAGTTCCACATTATTATATTTGATCCCCCATTTATCTAATGCCACACTCAGAGCTTCTCTCAAAATAAAATGAACTTATTGAGCTTAAAGAACTTAGGTGGCAGATTAGACTTAATGCCTGTTTACATCCGGGGCTTAATGATAGTGCTTCCATTGCCTGTATTTTCAAACCACATTCTTATTTGGTTTAATTGAATTTTTAAAAATGTATTTCTTTAACTTTGATTGTGTATTTTAATTTTCAACATATTTATAGTTGTTATAGATATTTGAGTGAATTTGTGGCCGTTTCTTTAAAAGTTTCTTTAAAAGAATAGTGTTGGTAGGGTAATTTAAATGGATGTTTTTGCATTGTTATCACAGTTTCTGAAGAAGACTTTGGCTATACTCTGACAAAAGCACTTAAACTTGGAATAAATTATACTTGTCCTGGTTCCTGTGTTGTTGCCTCATCTCCTTTTTTGTACTGTTGGTTCTTGGTTTGTTGGAATGTTCTCCCAAAAGATATTTTAAAATATAGGTTTTAGAAGGAATACACTTCAAGCTTTGACGTCCGCACTGCTTCTGACTTCTAATGTATCCCCTAAAATGATTTTTGAGTGATCAAAATATTTTAGCCCTGGTAGTGATCACAAAATTGTGAGTTTGCAGTCTCATTATCTATTGAGTAAGCCAGTTCAGTCTGTCACTGTTATACGCACACATACATTACCAGACTTCAACCATTGCCTATCTGTGTACACACCTTACAGAAGTGTGCATTAGCCACTCATGTCAAAGGGGAAGTCTTAGTACAAGTGTGAAACATAGCACATTTGAAAGAATGACATCATCATCATGTTACAATGTAGATGTGTGGCCTAAATGGAATGAAATCGTTGAGGGTGTCCTCTACCTGTGTAAATGCTTATCCTGAGTGAAAGTATACACACCGAAACTACTGCATAAGCCAGTCCTACCTGTCACTGTAGTCACAAACATGCTCATTAGTTAGTCATTGCTGGATTTGAGCACCTTCTTAAGTCCATAATGTAGAGAAAATTGTGTCAACTGGTGATGCCACAGGAGAAGAATTTGTACAAAGGTGGAGAAGGAAACATTTGAGGGGATACCATCATAGTTGCATTGCAAAGCATATGTGTGTCCTAAAATGGACTGAAGTTGTTGAAGAGGTACTTTCCTTGTCTAAATGTTTCTCCTAAGTGGAAATGTGCACCCCAGATCTGTTGGATAAGCCAGTCTTGCCTCTCACTATAGTCACATACTCACTAGTTAGTTTCTATGGCTGTATCTGGCCATCTGCATATCTAAGTAAGTGTGGGACATCACACGTTTGGGTGAATGGACAATGTATTGTGACAGAGGAAACAGCAATGTGTTGATTACAACTCACAAAATGCTATAAGAATAACAAAGGCATCACATCATGCACATAAATTGTGGCATTGTGAATGATATGCATGTGTGTGTCACATTAAGGTGTTATCAGCAGTTATGTGTGGGATGAATGACCACTTACTAACTTCAATAACTGTAGCATTATATTGAAATAGTTGTATATAGTTTGTGTAAATGAGTTCTGCCACATACCACTTACTTTGAATGTATGTCTGCATTATGCCAAACATCTAATTTTTATTTATTTATTATTATTTTATTTGTAGTTGTTTTACCAGGATAGTCCATTGGGCCAAAAAAACAAAACTGTTTTCAGTGGAGTCCTAGGGATCAAAGCTCCACTTCAAGCAAAGATTACAGTCATGGTTTTAGGTTACATTAAGTACAAATATTACAGAATAGTAAAAAAAAAAAAAAAACAATTACATTAGAAAGAACATTGTATGTATCAACTAAATAAAAAAACATTGCATTTTAGAGAACATTGCATTTTAAAGGTATATTTTCTGAAGGAAATAATACAATCTATAGATTCTAAGTAGCTTGTTGCTCATGACTTAGCACATGCTAGAGCAAGTTGCAAGAATTAGAGAATGAAATGAAGTAGATGTTGCCAGTGTAAAGGGGTGAAGGGATTATGTGGGGTGGGAGCAGGAGCATTCCCACAGGGATATTAGATGGGAATAAAGAGTGATTTGTGGTGATGCAGATGGATGGTGGTAGGGAGTTCCAGAGCCATGCAAGGGCAAATGATAGGAGATTTTTACCTGAAAGACAAGTTGGTTTATACAGTTCTATTAGGTTGTGGTTGTTAGATCTCAGTAGTCTATCTGAGAGGTGCATTTTAAAGGTAGAGGAGAGGGAGGAACAGAGGGTGGGGTTGAAGATGAGTTTGTGAGCAAGAGTGAGTTGTGTGTAGGTGAGATGATTGGATAGTTCTAACCAACGTAGTTTGTGGAGCGATACACAGTGATGAGTGGAAGACTTATGGCTGGTGGCGAACTTGACAATTTTGTTATAGCAAGAGGAGAGTTGTGTCTTAACAGAGGACTGTAGGTTGGTTAGGAGTGGGACACCATAGAACAGAGAAGGGATGAGAAATGTGGTAGAGAGGGTAAATTTAGTGGAAGGGGTGAGGTAGCAATTTTGGCAGTAGAGCATGCCAAGTTTTTGGTGGGTTCTTTTAATATTTAGTTGTAGGTAGGAGTTGAATTTGAGTTGGTTGTCAATGAAGACCCCTAGTAGTTTGGCCTCAGCTACCAATTCGAGAGATGTGTTGCTGTGGCAGTGTCTAATTGTATAAATGAACCATTTTCTTTAGGTACTAGAACTTTGTCATCCCAAGACTAGTAGCTAAAAGGCATTATCTTGTTAATTGATAGTTCAGGGTTAATCTGTTCATGAAGATATGTCATGTTGTCATTTTTTACATATTAAATGTTGAAAAATACAATAAAATAAAAGTTTGAAGAAAAAGTTATGTGATGGATGACATTTAGTGATGCCATCTATTGGAGTGCAACTCACGCATTCCTGGCTGTTCACCTCAAGATTATTATATGAAATTTTTGCTTTATTTTGGGGATGATTGACAAATTTCTGTGATGTGTGCACATTATGCAAGGTAACCATAAGCCATTCATGCAAAACATATACACTATAATCAATTAATGTTATTCTGTTTGAATGGGTCGAATGGTACCACTTCAGAACACACTTGGAAGGTAATGCGATTCAGTGCAAAAAACATGTACATTATGGATTAACTTGACAGCCTCATGGTGAACTCCTCATATCTTGAACAGAATAAGCCATTAAAGCATACTCAAGTAATACAAGCTACTGAAATTACTTCCATTCTGTCACAATTATTTACTGAAGTGCATTGTTAACAAGCTTGTTTTTGTGACTGATGGCAATTTAGCGCATGCATATTTTTTTCACTTAGGGAAGAAGCAGTGGTCTATGGTGCACGATGACACTCATTGAGAAAAGGAAGAGTTCAGGCACACAGGCATTTCTGTTTCCAAAAAATTTCAGCCCACGCCTGTGTGCTGTGTTTATGTATTGTGTGTGTTGTCGTTACAACTTGTGTCATGCTTATTACAGAAAAGTGATCAGAATAGGTAACATGCTGATGCATGCCTCCCTTCTTCAAAGATATTGCATAATGTCCACATTATAGCCACATATATATGTCTTGTTCCTCAAAAAATAGGTGCTTTTATTTCAGTTCATTGAGGACCAAAGTCACTAAATAATAACATACAGTTGCCTTTCAGACTTCATGTCATTCAGAAAAATGCCCGCTAATACAGACCCCATTTTTTAAGATTATAGGAGCAATGTTTTCATTTTGCCAATAATTTTGAGCCTTTGTCTCCACCACATTCAGTTTGGCTTTGTCCATATTCCTTGTACTTAGAGTTTTTGTGGTATGATCAGGGGTTGGATACTGGTAATGTTTGACACAAAGCTGGTTTTGAACACCTTCCGATCATTATCAACATATTGTAGACAGGAGCATTATTTGAGCCCACCACAAAGGAAGTTACATTTCAATGAGTAAAACTCTCACTTTTAGAGGGACTTTGAGAAAAATATGAAGATAGGGACTACATGCACATCAGACTTCATATCAGTAAAATGAATTGAACATTCCATATGATGTACATGAAATGCTGGAGCCTTTTATGCATGTAGTAATGACGGTTTCAGCATAGTGCTATCAGTATTGTTTTATGTTGCATGGCATCGTAAGCACTGTAGTATGAAGGTGACTCTGTAAATGCTTCTGAAGGCAAAAAATTGTCAGTTTTTGCCATGGGATGTGAGTTGTCATTTACCATCACTAAACCTTGCCACATGATGGAAAGCACCATGCAGATAATGTGGGCAGAAATATAGTGTTTTTTATGGGCCATTTCTGACCTTGTATGTGGTATGTTAATATTTTGCCATCATTGAAACTTATGTCATGCTGTTTACAGTATTGTACTGAAAACAAGGAAAAGTAAGTGTATGGTACTGGAAATCTAATTAAGGAATAAGCAGCATAGTGGTAGGGAATTTATTTATGTACCTGTTACTTCACCAGGTAAAATGTCATATGAAATAAACCTTTAAAGTATATTGCACACAAGGCCAGATTTTAATGCATGCCATTGCTAATAAACATTTTCTAGACATGTGCATTATCTCAGCATAGCACAGATGAACTCATATCTCAATTAACAAATTTCACATCATTTAAGGTACAGTGGGAAAAGTAGGAAACTGGAGATTATGTGGACATCAGACTTCATAACAGTAATGACAACTGAAACACCCCATAGAGTGTAACTTAAACCCTGGTGCCTGTTATATATGTGATAATCACTGCTCAAGTCATAGTGCTATCAGTACTGCTGTCTGTCATGCAGTCGGACTAAGCATAATACTGCAATGAGGACCTTATGAATGAAGCCCAAGGCAAAAACTCATTGTTTTTTGCGATAGGATGAGACTTTGGAGGCACATCCTGATCCAGCATGAGTACAGTGGGAATCTATTCCTCATCCACTGAACAATCACCACTGTTTTTAGTCCTAGAAACCTTGGGCAGTATCAGGTAATGCAGGGATTTGGCAATTTGCTCCAGGATCCAGTCCATTCTGCTGATGCATGCACCAAGGCCCATCTCCGTTATCTCCACAAGCAGCTCTATCAGCTCCCAGCAGGTGACATAATCACCCACTCTGCTGGAAATATTCCCAGTGGGTACAATTTCACCAGCCTCTGGGGCAGAGTTTTCCTACACATGTGGTACAGGTAGTGCAGGAGTTGTGGAGGTAACACCACCAGGTTGTGATCCAGAAGTGCTGGGTGCCTGTACTACCTGTGGTACAGAGCAACCATGTGTGGAAGGATGGTGGTCTGAACCCCTTTGAACAGTCTAGCTCCCCATGCTGCAGACCATTCATGTTGTAGCAGGAATTATAGTCCAAATATCATTAAAGAAGAAATATATAAAAAGAGAGATATAGGGTAGAGAGAGACATAAAATATAATACTATCATAAATGTCCTGTAATTGCAATAGATCCTTATTCATGCATATTCTCACATAACTATTTGTATTTGTTACATCCATACGTAAATGTGAAGCCATACACGAGTAAATCGCAATCTCAATATTACACTCTTTATGCAAATAGATATAACTATTGGACATATATTTTATGCATTATGACATAAAATATGTGTATAAAATGAGTAAAATGTAATTCTAGGTTATTCATTGCATAATAATAAACATTCAAATAATACAGACAAATAACTGCTATTTGTATTTGAACCCACAAACATCTACTTTGATTGAAATATTGGCTAATGCAATGTTGCAGGAGTTTTTTTCAGGTATATATAGGTTCCATGCATGGAGTATGCATACACAGTTATTACTATGTCAAGCAATTATGGACTGATGTCTATAGAACTAATGAAATCATTTTAAAATCAATTATAATATGAAATAGCTAGTACTCATACCTGAGCCATATTCAGCCTGTGCTCAGTGAGGCATTGTAGTCTCTCTTGATGAACCTCCCTATTTCTTCAATCTTTGCAGAACTGATACAGGACAAAAAGAGAAAATAAACGGACATCTCTTTGTGTTGGCAAGTCATGGTATTATTTTGCATGGCAATGAGCACTATACTTACTCAACTCATGTAGGTTGTAGGCCTGATAATATTCCACCCATCAGTAAACAGTGTCCTGCTTTTACCTTTTCAAGTCACTGTATTGGTGACAGCATTGTTCACCTGTGCAATGAATGACAGATGCACTGTTGACAGCACTGGCCAATATATCCCAAGCTTCAGTGTCGTACTGTGACCCTTCATAGTTCCCTTACAGCAACTGTCATCTATATCACTTAATGAGGAGTCAAACAAAAATGTTTGACTCCTCCTCACACCATCTTTGTGCTCTAAATGGAGCACTTCTCTCGCCAGCACCTGCATCAGGAAAAATGGCAGGAAACGGATGCCAAATTCAGATCTCAATGTGTACCAATTTATGTGCAAGGACAGACAAGTTAGACAACCACATTTGCATTAAAGAAAACAGAGAAATGGGATAGAATAAAATGAATGTAATCATTTCTCAATGTCTTGTGTAGGTGGGGAAAATGGCAGTAAGATCTGTAATGTTAAGTTTTCATTCTGACAAACTAATGTGCTGTTTTCATATTCATGCTTGAATTTTATGACTTTATTATGTCTGGCTAGTTTTTCATTCTGTTAACCATAAGTATCTGGAGCTTTTCTCCCCAGGCCTCCACTGAAAATGGGTACCTCATGACCCAGTCAGACTTCCCTGTAAAGAAATGCAAACAAATAAATAAATAAGAGTTGGACATGGGTGATGACTGGCACACACAAATATGACATGATTTCCATGACGATGTTGTTATCCTGTGTTGTCTCTATGTAATTTTAAGTAGTAAACAATGACTTAGTTAGACATTAAAAGTAATTAACTATGAGTGAATGCCACCTTGTAATTGAACCCCTGACAAAAATGAACATGATTTTCAAAACAATTAGCTGTTGATACCACAGGGGAAATATCATTCCAAGGATGAAGGTGGAGGGCTTCAAATTTTTACCTGAGTGCACATATAAGTACTTCTGCCAGCCTTCTAACTTTTGCACCATATATTTTTCCTTGAATGATTTCATAATTTTTGTAAAGTATGCTTTTATGTAGAAAATGTGGCATTACGTTCATTTTTTGTGATATTTTTAATGCTAACTACTTCCACGACAGAAGTGGCAAACTTCATGACACCCATGCAGATGGACAATACAGTTAACGACTGCTGAATCATACAAAAATGCACTCTATAAGCACTAACACGAGTACATGGATCGTGCTATCCCAAACAGAACCAAGACACTATCCTCCAAAAAAGGAAGCCAATCTGGTGGTCCCCTGCCATAAAAAACTGTACAACAGAAGAAAGAAACTGTTGCAAAAGAGAGTAAAATCCCATGAGTGGAGGAGCTTCCTGGTCAGCCTCAGTAAGAAGCTGAGATCCCTTATAATATCCTCCAAAGCTAGCTACAAAAACAAAATTGCCACTGATTCTAAGGACAGCCACATTCTATAGCTATGTCAAGAATCTCAATGGCAAAACCCAGATCTGCTCTGAGTTACAGCACAATGGCATGAAAATTACAGAACCAACTGATATTGCCAAAATTCTGGCAGATAGGTACAGTGCTAACTTTACCCCCCCCCCCCAACCCCCTAAAGGGCCCATATCTATACAGGAATAATGCAGAGTCCCTGTAATCACAACTACACAGGTAAAAGCTGCACTCTCTAAAGCCAAATACACAGCATCCATGGGACCAGACAACATCCCAGGCTGTGTTTTACATGAACTTCAGAACGAACTGGTTCCCCACCTAAGCACCATGTTCAATCATAGCCTTGCATCAGGCTTTGTCCCCACTGAATGGTGCACAGCAACAGTTATCCCACTCCACAAAGGTGAAGCCACCACTGATCCTGGGAACTATTGCGCTATTAGCCTGATGAGTCTGGTGTGCAAGGCTACGGAACATATCACGGAACTCATAAACAAAGACCTTGGTAACCTCCAAACTCTGGAACCCACCCAGTTCAGGTTTGTGAAAGGTAGATCATGCCTGCTGAACCTGATCTACTTCTTTGAGGCAGTCACCAAAGCTGTAGATGAGGGTAAAGTGGTTCACACAGCCTATCTTGACCTAGCCAAGGCTTTCAACACCATCCCCCATTCTGGAATTATAGCTAAACTCACTAAACTAGGTATAAATCCCTACATCACAAGATGGGTTGCCAACTGGCTCACTGACAGAACCCACACTGTAAAAGTTGCAGACTCCAAATCTGACTTCAAACCAGTGACAAGTGGAGTACCACAGGGTTCAGTCCTGGGACCTCTCCTGTTTGGCTAACACAGAAGGGATGACTGCAAACTAGGAGCCATAGTCGTCTCCCCAAATTATGTGGACATCCTACAGAAGGGCCTCACTGAGACAGATGCCTGGTGTCAGAGCCATGGCCTCAAGCTCAATGCCAAAAAGTGCACTGTCATCCTCTTTGGTAAAAACTCTGTACCCATGACCTACCACATAAGCAGCAGTCTACTTAATACCGAATGTGCGATAAGAGATCTTGGGACCTAGGTGGACAGTAGTCTCTTCTTTGATAATCACATCACCACAGTAGTCAAGAAGTCCTTCTACATGGCACACCTCATCACAAAAGGGTTCTCATCCAGGAAAAAAAGAGGTCATAGTTCCTCTCTACTCGACATTAGACCCATTATAGAGTACAACGCCCCTTTTGGAGTGTACCTTACAAGACATCTGCAGCAGCTAGAAAGACGACAGAAGTACCTCACAGGAGAGGATTACTGGCCTCAAACAGATGCCCTACACTGACCGCCTCAAAAAACTCCAGTTTTACTCTGTAGCATATCCCTACTCCGAGGTGATCTCTGCCTAACATATAAAGCTATGTCAAACTCAGAGCTGTTGGACATGGCACACCTAAAGAAATCCCAATCCCTCCGAGCTACACGCTCTTGGGACATAAACCTTGTCACCACAATAAACAGGACATGCTGGAGGGATAGATTCCTGTCCCAGAGACTTCCCATACGCTGGAACAAGCTACCCATCTATGTCAAGCAAAGTTCCTCATTAGCACTCTTCAAGAAAAATCTTGATGAGTGGATGGAAAATAGGAAATACACCCCAGGGATCACTTATGTGGCTCTGTTTGACAGTGGCACAGGAAAATAACTTTCTTGGGTGGCATAAACCAGGGAACCTTGTTGGCTAGGCTTACTTAGGCCCTTGGGCCAATAACCTAGTACCTACCTATGAACCTATTCCAAAGCCAAGCTTATTTCTTCAGCCAACAGCTTTGTGCATTTGGACTGTCATTTCATACAGGTCATCACTAATGGCCACCAATGCATAATGCTAAGCACTGTGGAAAGAGTGAAGCCAAAACAATGAATGAAAAAGAGAAACAAAACTTTTCAGCATTTAGTGCAATGACTTCTCAACTTTGGATTTCTACAAGTAAAATATTTATAGTAATGTCCCCTACTTTCATTTAGATGACATTTTCACATTATTTGAACCATGCAACGATGCATTTCAGTGGAACATCGACATCAAAAACATGTTGCACCACAGGAACAGTCACATTACAAAGAAGACTGTCATAATATGAGCATTGCACAAATATGAAATGAAGATCTCCTTGATGTTGTTTGCCATTCATTCAGCATTATCCTTATGTAAAATCTGTTTAATTACTACCCAATGCCTTGGTTTCACACAAATATGTTAAAATCTTTGAGTGATACCACCTTAGGATCTAATCCATGACAAAAAATGAAACTGAACTGCATTCTATGTATTAATAGTTAATGCCATAGGAGAGATGTCCTTTCGTAGGTGCATTTTGAAGTATACAGTTTTGAACAGGACTGGAAATAGACCAACTTCTAACAAGTCTGCATGTGTTGCACTTAGAGGTGTTCCACTGATTTAATTTTTCCAAATCTTTTGGGTTTCTAATACCATGATGGGAAAAGACCCCATTCCTAAGTCAGGGTATAATTAAACTGTATGAAATTAGCATTGTTTCATTGTTTGATGTAGCCAAAAGTGCTCTTTGCAGCACCTGCAATGTGCCCAGAAGTGACTCCTTCTGCAATTCATACAGAGTTACATGTATTGATAGCTTATTTAGATATATCTAAATTTCTTTAAGGGACCCATTGCTCCTACTACTATTAGAACTGTCTAGGTATCTTTCCTCAGTATGAATTGCAGAATGAGTAAGTTCATTTCTTCCTTCAAATCCTGACATTTTATGAGTTTTTGTCTCTCTGTATGTGAGATACTGTTATTGCTAGGGGTAGCAATTTCAATGATCAATGCTACGTTTGTATTTTGTTTCATGAACTACTATATCTGGTTTTCTCACACCTATTTTTTTGAGTTGCCGGTAGTAGGTGATCCCATGTGATGTACACTACATCATTCTCTGTATTTATTTGTGGTTCATGTTTCCAATGCTTCTTGGCTACTTCTATATTTTAAGTGTTTGCACAATTCCCAATACAACAGTCTTGCCACATTATTGTGCCATTCAGCATTCAGGCCCTCTGTCATGAGTGCACCTCACCCAACAAAAAGGTGTGTGACTGTTTCCAATTTTTTTACAGAACCTACAGTTGTCTGTTTCTCCCACATGTTCAATGAATTTTGTAAGTCAACATATATATAGTCCACAATCCTTGGATGCTAATACTAACTTTTCATTCTTTGGTTTCAACTCACCCCTCCTTAACTATTGCTGTATCAAATCCTGATCAAC